>NW_026914663.1:0-2002 GCF_034315485.1 Pezoporus occidentalis | reverse complement strand
AGAGGAGTGATAGAGGAGTCATAGAGGAGTCATAGAGGAGTCATAGAGGAGTCATAGAGGAGTCATAGAGGAGTCGAGGAGTCATAGAGGAGTCATAGAGGAGTCATAGAGGAGTCATAGAGGAGTCATAGAGGAGTCATAGAGGAGTCATACTGTCATAGAGGAGTCATAGAGGAGTCATAGAGGAGTCATAGAGGAGTCATAGAGGAGTCATAGAGGAGTCATAGAGGAGTCATAGAGGAGTCATAGAGGAGTCATAGAGGAGTCATAGAGGAGTCATAGAGGAGTCATAGAGGAGTCATAGAGGAGTCATAGAGGAGTCATAGAGGAGTCATAGAGGAGTCATAGAGGAGTCATAGAGGAGTCATAGAGGAGTCATAGAGGAGTCATAGAGGAGTCATAGAGGAGTCATAGAGGAGTCATAGAGGAGTCATAGAGGAGTCATAGAGGAGTCATAGAGGAGTCATACTGTCATAGAGGAGTCATAGAGGAGTCATAGAGGAGTCATAGAGGAGTCATAGAGGAGTCATAGAGGAGTCATAGAGGAGTCATAGAGGAGTCATAGAGGAGTCATAGAGGAGTCATAGAGGAGTCATAGAGGAGTCATAGAGGAGTCATAGAGGAGTCATAGAGGAGTCATAGAGGAGTCATAGAGGAGTCATAGAGGAGTCATAGAGGAGTCATAGAGGAGTCATAGAGGAGTCATAGAGGAGTCATAGAGGAGTCATAGAGGAGTCATAGAGGAGTCATAGAGGAGTCATAGAGTCATAGAGGAGTCATAGAGGAGTCATAGAGGAGTCATAGAGGAGTCATAGAGGAGTCATAGAGGAGTCATAGAGGAGTCATAGAGGAGTCATAGAGGAGTCATAGAGGAGTCATAGAGGAGTCATAGAGAGGTCATAGAGGAGTCATAGTCATAGAGGAGTCATAGAGGAGTCATAGAGGAGTCATAGATACTGAGTCATAGAGGAGTCATAGAGGAGTCATAGAGGAGTCATAGAGGAGTCATAGAGGAGTCATAGTCATAGAGGAGTCATAGAGGAGTCATAGAGGAGTCATAGTCATAGAGAGTCATAGAGGAGTCATAGAGGAGTCATAGATAGAGGAGTCATAGAGGAGTCATAGAGGAGTCATAGAGGAGTCATAGAGGAGTCATAGAGGAGTCATAGAGGAGTCATAGAGGAGTCATAGAGGAGTCATAGATAGAGGAGTCATAGAGGAGTCATAGAGGAGTCATAGAGGAGTCATAGAGGAGTCATAGAGGAGTCATAGAGGAGTCATAGAGGAGTCATAGAGGAGTCATAGAGGAGTCATAGAGGAGTCATAGAGGAGTCATAGAGGAGTCATAGAGGAGTCATAGAGGAGTCATAGAGGAGTCATAGAGGAGTCATAGTCATAGAGGAGTCATAGAGGAGTCATAGAGGAGTCATAGAGGAGTCATAGATAGAGAGTCATAGAGGAGTCATAGAGGAGTCATAGAGGAGTCATAGAGGAGTCATAGAGGAGTCATAGAGGAGTCATAGAGGAGTCATAGAGGAGTCATAGAGGAGTCATATAGAGGAGTCATAGAGGAGTCATACTGTCATAGAGGAGTCATAGAGGAGTCATAGAGGAGTCATAGAGGAGTCATAGAGGAGTCATAGAGGAGTCATAGAGGAGTCATAGAGGAGTCATAGAGGAGTCATAGAGGAGTCATAGAGGAGTCATAGAGGAGTCATAGTCATAGAGGAGTCATAGTCATAGAGGAGTCATAGAGGAGTCATAGAGGAGTCATAGAGGAGTCATAGAGGAGTCATAGAGGAGTCATAGAGGAGTCATAGAGGAGTCATAGAGGAGTCATAGAGGAGTCATAGATAGGAGTCATAGAGGAGTCATAGAGAGGAGTCATAGAGGAGTCATACTCTTATAGAGGAGTCATAGAGGAGTCATCGAGGAGTCATAGAGTAGAGGAGTCATAGAGGAGTCATACTGGAGGAGTCATAGAGGAGTCATAGAGGAGTCT
>NW_026914662.1:2500-5191 GCF_034315485.1 Pezoporus occidentalis | reverse complement strand
ACCGTAAACCTAACCCTACCCCATTTCTCCCCTCTAACTGTAACAAAGCGAGTGTTATACTATATATCTAGATATATAGGAAAACACAGTAAACGTAACAAAGTGAGCAAAATAAAGTATGTTCAAGAGCATTCTAATGACCCACAGAGGTTCTCAAAACCCTAAACCTAACCCTAACCCTAACCCATTTCTCCCCTGTAACTGTAACAAAGTGAGTGTAATACTATATGTATATATATATACAGGAAAACAGAGGAAACGTAACAAAGTGATCAAAATAAAGCATGTTCAAGAGGATTCTAATGACCCACAGAGTTTCTCCCTAACCCTAACCCTAACCCTAACCCTAACCCTAACCCTAACCGTAAACCTAACCCTACCCCATTTCTCCCCTCTAACTGTAACAAAGCGAGTGTAATACTATATATCTAGATATATAGGAAAACACAGTAAACGTAACAAAGTGAGCAAAATAAAGTATGTTCAAGAGCATTCTAATGACCCACAGAGGTTCTCAACCCCAACCCTAACCCTAACCCTAACCCTAACCCTAACCCATTTCTCCCCTGTAACTGTAACAAAGTGAGTGCAACACTATATATATAGATATATAGGAAAACACAGTAAATGTAACAAAGTGAGCAAAATAAAGCATGTTCAAGAGCATTCTAATGACCCACAGAGGTACTCAACCCTAACCCTAACCCTAACCCTAACCCTAACTAACCCTAACCCATTTCTCCCCTGTAACTGTAACAAAGTGAGTGTAATACTATATGTATATATATATACAGGAAAACAGAGGAAACGTAACAAAGTGAGCAAAATAAAACATGTTCAAGAGCATTCTAATGACCCACAGAGGTTCTCAACCCTAACCCTAACCCTAACCCTAACCCTAACCCTAACCCTAACCCTAACCCTAACCCATTTCTCCCCTGTAACTGTAACAAAGTGAGTGTAATACTATATGTATATATATATACAGGAAAACAGAGGAAACGTAACAAAGTGATCAAAATAAAGCATGTTCAAGAGGATTCTAATGACCCACAGAGGTTCTCAACCCTAACCCTAACCCTAACCCTAACCCTAACCTAACCCTAACCCTACCCCATTTCTCCCCTCTAACTGTAACAAAGCGAGTGTAATACTATATATCTAGATATATAGGAAAACACAGTAAACGTAACAAAGTGAGCAAAATAAAGTATGTTCAAGAGCATTCTAATGACCCACAGAGGTTCTCAACCCCAACCCTAACCCTAACCCTAACCCTAACCCTAACCCATTTCTCCCCTGTAACTGTAACAAAGTGAGTGCAACACTATATATATAGATATATAGGAAAACACAGTAAATGTAACAAAGTGAGCAAAATAAAGCATGTTCAAGAGCATTCTAATGACCCACAGAGGTACTCAACCCTAACCCTAACCCTAACCCTAACCCTAACTAACCCTAACCCATTTCTCCCCTGTAACTGTAACAAAGTGAGTGTAATACTATATGTATATATATATACAGGAAAACAGAGGAAACGTAACAAAGTGAGCAAAATAAAGCATGTTCAAGAGCATTCTAATGACCCACAGAGGTTCTCAACCCTAACCCTAACCCTAACCCTAACCCTAACCCTAACCCTAACCCTAACCCTAACCCTATTTCTCCCCTCTAACTGTAACAAAGCGAGTGTAATACTATATATATAGATATATAGGAAAACACAGTAAACGTAACAAAGTGAGCAAAATAAAGTATGTTCAAGAGCATTCTAATGACCCACAGAGGTTCTCAACCCCAACCCTAACCCTAACCCTAACCCTAACCCTAACCCATTTCTCCCCTGTAACTGTAACAAAGTGAGTGCAACACTATATATATAGATATATAGGAAAACACAGTAAATGTAACAAAGTGAGCAAAATAAAGCATGTTCAAGAGCATTCTAATGACCCACAGAGGTACTCAACCCTAACCCTAACCCTAACCCTAACCCTAACCTAACCCTAACCCATTTCTCCCCTGTAACTGTAACAAAGTGAGTGTAATACTATATGTATATATATATACAGGAAAACAGAGGAAACGTAACAAAGTGAGCAAAATAAAACATGTTCAAGAGCATTCTAATGACCCACAGAGGTTCTCAACCCTAACCCTAACCCTAACCCTAACCCTAACCCTAACCCTAAACCTAACCCTAACCCTAACCCATTTCTCCCCTGTAACTGTAACAAAGTGAGTGTAATACTATATGTATATATATATACAGGAAAACAGAGGAAACGTAACAAAGTGATCAAAATAAAGCATGTTCAAGAGGATTCTAATGACCCACAGAGGTTCTCAACCCTAACCCTAACCCTAACCCTAACCCTAACCCTAACCCTAACCGTAAACCTAACCCTACCCCATTTCTCCCCTCTAACTGTAACAAAGCGAGTGTAATACTATATATCTAGATATATAGGAAAACACAGTAAACGTAACAAAGTGAGCAAAATAAAGTATGTTCAAGAGCATTCTAATGACCCACAGAGGTTCTCAACCCCAACCCTAACCCTAACCCTAACCCTAACCCTAACCCATTTCTCCCCTGTAACTGTAACAAAGTGAGTGCAACACTATATATATAGATATATAGGAAAACACAGTAAATGTAACAAAGTGAGCAAAATAAAGCATGTT
>NW_026914661.1:0-6751 GCF_034315485.1 Pezoporus occidentalis | reverse complement strand
GTACCCCAGGGACGGGAGCGCCGGCGCCCGCGTAGGTGCTTGAGTATCCCGGCAAACGCAGCCCAAAGCCCAGAAGATGCGAGAGGTGCCCGCAGGACCCACGGGCAGGTTTGAGTCAGCAGAGCCTGCAGCGAAGCTTCTCGGTTCCTGCCTTCGTTTTCCTGCTCTTTGGAAGCCTGCGGAGCCTCTGGAGCTGCCTCCTCACCGGGAGAAGCAGGAAGGGGCTTGGAGTCGTTGCCGTTGCTCGGCGCTGGGTAGGAGCGGAGCGCTCGGAGCTGAGCTCTGTGAACTGGGCAGAAGGGGTGGGCCACGGGCTGGAGCTTGGGGATGAAGGAGCAAGCGGATGTGCAGAGACCTCCGTGGCTGCGATGCTGGGCTGAGCTCCCACAGCACTGAGCTCACAGTGCTGGGACTGGGTCTGGAAAGGTCCTGGGGGCTTGAAGCTGCTCTGGGTAGAGCCTCGGTGTGGCTGTGGCTGCAGGCAGGGGATGCTGTGGGGCTGAGCAGCAGGGCTTGAGGCAGGTCCTGTCCCCATGGGCTGCTGGAGGTGCTGAGCTGGATCCCACCAGCAGCAAGGTGAAGGGGACACCAGAGAGGTGGCTCTTGCAAAGCAACCAGCGAGGTGGGTGCAGGGAACGACCACCCTGGATGGGGAGGATGCACCGGAGCCACGGAGCGTGGAGACAGGGAGGGAGGAGCAGTGTCGGGTGCCCCATGCTCGGCTTTCTTTCTTTTTCCTGCCTTTTCTTGCCCTTCTTTGCCTTTTCTTTGCTCCAGGCCTGGCCAAAAGCCGCCAAACCCCAAGGGGGCAGCGAGGCGGGTGCGATGCTGCAGCCCGTGCAGCGCTCGGTGCACATCCTGCCCGCTCCTCAGGCAGCGCCCGGAGGCTCAGCACCTCCTGCCCTGCTCAGCGCTCCCGTGCCTGCTTTGGGAGGGAGGCATTCCGGAGGAAATGGAGTTTTGCTTTCATTATGTGGGGATGCGGGGGGGTGGTCCCATGGCAGGGGCAGGGGGCGATGCTCTGCAGGGCACGGCCCATTCCTGCCTGACGGGACCCCCCCTGCCCGCTGGGTGCTGCTGCCCGGGAGGTGTTTGCTAAGGGTGTGCTCGGAGCCAGCCCTGAGCTGCTCCCATGGGGCACCCGGAGCCGGGGGCTCCCTGCCCCGGTTGTGGCGTGGGCAGAGGAGCCCCGGGGGTGCCCCCCGCTCACCGCAGGGCTGGGCTTTGGCCTCCAGGCCCTTTGCACGGCCCCGGTGACGTGGCGCTGGCCGCAGGCTCCTTGCTCCTGCCGGGCTGTAAATAGACCTGAAGCATAGATCTGTGTGCCTAGAAATACATCTAATTTTGTACTTGTGCAGCTGGTGCAGAGCGCGCCTTGCTTTGCCTTCCCTTCGCTCGGGCAAGGAGCTGTAATGACGGGAAAAGGGGCTGCTGCAGCTCGGGGCGGGGGGGCTCCGGCCACGTCTTTCCCTGCTTTGCTGGAAATCCATGGGGAAGGGAAGCGATTGTTCGCTGCAGGATGAGAACCAGGGAAAGCGATTCCATACAAGGGAAATAGCGATGGAATGGGGGCATTCCCACCCTGCCCGGGCCCCACATTCCCGTCCTCTGCTCCTTGTCCAAGTGCTTTGCAGTGGGGCCGTGGCAAGCGGGGTGCTCGGGGCCATCGCCATGGGGTGCCCCCCGGTGCCCCCCTCCCTTTGTCCCGGCACCGTCAGCCTTGACGTCACCTCTGGCGTCACCGGTGTCCCCGGGGGGGCTGCTCCTCCCCGCCGGTCCCCGTGCCCCCCCCCCCGGGTTCAGGGACGTTCTGTTCCGTCCCAAGCTCTCTGTTTGTGCTCTCCAGGCTGGCACCGTTCCCAGCGCCAGGAATGCGCTTCCCGACCAGGCCACATTCCACAGGGAGGCTCCTGCAGGGGCAGGGTTTGCCTTTGCTCAGCACCAGGATGTGACCCGCAGCCACCTCTGCCCCGGGGCTGCTCACGTCTCGCTGCGGTGCCCTTTGCACGGGGTTGGTACCCGGAGGCCCCGGCACGTGGGCGCGGCGTGGCCGAGCCCAGGGCACAGGGAAACCCTCCCCTGCCTTCAGAGGAGGCACCGGGGGAGGTCCTGGGCTCCAGCCCCGGTTCCAGTGGCTCTGGATGGGCACCGAAAGGGCTGGAGCGGGGTCATGGAATGAACCAGGGTGGGAAAGAGCTTTAACATCATCGAACCCAGCTGTTAACCCCTGCACTGGGCAGCCTGCTCCAGTGGGGCAGGAATTGTCCCTCAGCTCCATCTAAACCTGCCCTGGTGCAGCTTGAGGCCGTTTCCTCCTGTCCCATCCCCTGGGATCAGAGACCGCCCCCCCGGCTCCATGCTCCTGTCAGGTCGGGAGCAGTCAGGTCCCCCCTGAGCCTTTGATTCCCATCCAACCCGGATTGGGGGCTGCAGCGGGGGTTGGCTCTGCCCCATAGGCACCCATAGCACCCATAGGCACCCATCGCATCCATAGCACCCATAGGCACCCATTGCATCCATAGGCACCCATCGCACCCATACTGCCCATTGCACCCATAGACACCCATAGTACCCATCGCATCCATAGCACCCATAGGCACCCATAGTACCCATCGCATCCATAGCATCCATAGGCACCCATAGTACCCATCGCATCCATAGCACCCATAGGCACCCATAGTACCCATGGCACCCATAGTACCCATAGCACCCATAGTACCCATAGGCACCCATAGCACCCATAGTACCCATTGCCCCCATAGACACCCATAGTACCCATCGCATCCATAGCACCCATAGGCACCCATAGTACCCATTGCACCCATAGACACCCATAGACACCCATAGTACCCATTGCCCCCATAGGCACCCATAGTACCCATAGCACCCATCGCATCCATAGCACCCATAGGCACACATAGCACCCATAGTACCCATTGCCCCCATAGGCACCCATAGTACCCATCGCATCCATAGCACCCATAGGCACCCATAGCACCCATAGTACCCATTGCCCCCATAGGCACCCATAGTACCCATAGCACCCATAGTACCCATCGCATCCATAGCACCCATAGGCACCCATCGCACCCATCGCATCCATGGCACCCATAGCACCCATAGCACCCATAGTACCCATCGCACCCATAGCACCCATAGTACCCATGGCACCCATAGCACCCATAGTACCCATTGCCCGCATAGGCACCCATTGCCCCCATAGGCACCCATCGCATCCATAGCACCCATAGTACCCATAGCACCCATAGGCACCCATAGTACCCATAGCACCCATTGCCCCCATAGGCACCCATCGCATCCATAGCACCCATAGTACCCATGGCACCCATAGACACCCATAGTACCCATCGCATCCATAGCACCCATAGGCACCCATAGCACCCATAGTACCCATTGCCCCCATAGGCACCCACCGACCCCCGCCCCGCGCCGCCCGTCCCTGCCCCGCACAGCGCCCCCCGCGGGCCGGAAGCGCTCCCGGAAGCGGAACCGGCGCTGCCGGTGCCCGGTCCCCGCCCCGCGGCGCCGCGTCACGGCCGCCATATAGAGTGGAGCGGGCGGCGGCGCGGGCGTTGTGCGGGGCCGCCATGTTCGCGCTGCAGCGGAACGCGGTCATCGGCCTGCACCTCTACTGCGGGGGCAGCCCGGCCCCGCCGCCGCCGCCCTCGGCGGGGGCCTGGCCCGCGGGCTGCTCCGAGGCGCTGCTGGGCTGCGGCCCGGGCCCGGTGCCGGTCCCGCTGCGGAGCCCCGAGGAGGAGCTGGACGGCTTCGAGCCGGAGCCCGAGCGCGGCCCCGCGGCGGCCCCGCCGCTGCCCGGCGGCGCCCCGGACGCCCTGCGCCAGGCCTCGCTGGAGCTCATCGGCCGCTACCTGCGGGAGGCGGCGGGCGAGGCCCGGCCCGGCCCCAAGAAGCTGTTCCCGGGGCTGCGGGCCGGGCCCGGGCGGCCCCGCGGCGCGGATGCGGGGCTGGAGAAGGCGCTGGAGACGCTGCGGAGGCTCGGGGACAGCGTCCTGCGGAAGCACGAGCTCGCCTTCCAGGGTGCGTGCGGGCCGGGGGAGGCCGCGCCTGGAGCACGGGGGGGGCCCGGGGCCGGAGCCGCTGTGGGAGCGGTCACCGCTCAGCGCCGAGCCTGGCCCGGCCCCGGCCCCCTCCGTGGGGCTGGAGCGGGGGGGTCAGACGGGAAGGGAAGGCTCCGGGGGGACCTGATCGCTCCCGACTGACGGGAGGATGGAGCCGGGGGAGGGCTCGGCTCCCAGGGGATGGGGCGGGAGGGAACGGCCTCAGGCTGCACCAGGGGAGGTTGAGATGGAGCTGGGGAGCAATTCCTGCCCCATTGGAACAGGCTGCACCAGGGGAGGTTGAGGTGGAGCTGGGGAGCAATTCCTGCCCCGTTGGAACAGCCTGCACCAGGGGAGGTTGAGGTGGAGCTGGGGAGCAATTCCTGCCCCACTGGAACAGGCTGCCCAGGGGAGGTTGAGATGGAGCTGGGGAGCAATTCCTGCCCCATTGGAACAGGCTGCACCAGGGGAGGTTGAGGTGGAGCTGGGGAGCAATTCCTGCCCCATTGGAACAGGCGGCCCAGGGCAGGGCTGCGGGCACCGGCCCTGGAGGTGCTCACACCCCCTCAGTGCCGTGGGGCAGCGCTGGGTGAAGGTTGGGTTTGGTGATGCCAAAGGTTGGGTTTGGTGATGCCAAAGGTTGGGTTTGGTGATGCCAAAGGTTGGGTTTGGTGATGCCAAAGGTTGGGTTTGGTGATGCCAAAGGTTGGGTTTGGTGATGCCAAAGGTTGGGTTTGGTGATGCCAAAGGTTGGGTTTGGTGATGCCAAAGGTTGGGTTTGGTGATGTTAAAGGTTGGGTTTGATGTTGTTAAAGGTTGGGTTTGGTGACGTCAAAGGTTGGGTTTGATGATGTCAAAGGTTGGGTTTGGTGACGTTAAAGGTTGGGTTTGATGTTGTTAAAGTTTGGGTTTGGTAACATTAAAGGTTGGGTTTGGCGATGTTAAAGGTTGAGTTTGATGGTATTAAAGATTTGGCTTGGTGATGTTAAAGGTTGGGTTCGGTGATGTCAAAGGTTGGGTTCGGTGATGTCAAAGGTTGGGTTCGGTGATGTCAAAGGTTGGGTTCGGTGATGTCAAAGGTTGGGTTCGGTGATGTCAAAGGTTGGGTTCGGTGATGTCAAAGGTTGGGTTCGGTGATGTCAAAGGTTGGGTTCGGTGATGTTAAAGGTTGGGTTCGATGATGTTAAAGGTTGGGTTCGGTGATGTCAAAGGTTGGGTTCGGTGATGTCAAAGGTTGGGTTCAAAGGTTGGGTTCGGTGATGTTAAAGGTTGGGTTCGATGATGTCAAAGGTTGGGTTCGGTGATGTTAAAGCTCTTTCCACCCCGGTTGGTTCTGGGGCTGAGCCCCGGGGGATGTGCTCCAGTTGTGGCTCTTTTCCCGTAACCACTCGCTTGTGATGAGCCCTGCAGTAGCCCAGTCCCTTTAGTGACCATTGAGCCCAGCCAGGGCTCGAGTCCCGTCCCCTCTGCAGCGCCCTGGGGCCAGCCTGGAAGTGGGAACGGAGCCGGTGGCTCGGTTTCGTGTGGCTCGGAAAGGAGCTGGTTTGGAGCTGAGCTCCCAGCGGGGGGGGGGGGGTGCCAGGGCTGCTTTCAGCCCCCAGCTCCAGGTGGGAGAAACCCGTCCTTGTTCCAGGAACGCTCCCAGCCCTGTTTTGAACGCGGAAGGGTTTCGGTTTCGCCCTCTTGCCCCGGGCGGTGGTGGTGCAGAGGCCGTGGTTCCGTAACCGCGGCCAGATCCAAGGAATGGGGAATGCTCGGAGCAGGGCTGGTGCTGGTGGGAGCCTTCTGTGGGGCTCAAGGGGGTGCAGGAAAGGACCTGGCTTCAGGGTTAGGGTTAGGGGGCATTGCAGGCCTGTGTGCTTCCAGTTCCTAGTCCCACAGCAGTAACTGGTGACATGTCCTTGGGTGCGCGCTCACTGCTCTGCCGGGGCTGTAATCCCTTGGGGGACCCAGGAAGGGGCCAGGGGCTGGTTTCTTGCTCCCCATGGCTGCTCCCGGAGCTGGCAGTGGGGTCCCTGTGCCTCTAAAGCAGCGCCTCTTGCAGGGATGCTTCGGAAGCTGGAAATCCAGAAGGAGGAGGACCTGCAGGCGGTGCGGGACGTGGCCGCGCGCCTCTTCAGCGACGGGCTGACCAACTGGGGCCGCGTGGTGACGCTCATCTCCTTCGGGGCCTTCGTCGCCCGGCACCTGAAGAGCATCCAGCAGGAGAAGAGCATCGGCTCCCTGGCAGGGATCATCACGGACGCGCTGCTCTCCTCCAGCCGCGAGTGGATGCTGAGCCAGGGAGGTTGGGTGAGTCCTGCCTGGGCCCTGCTCGCTGGCACCCCCGCACCCCGCTCAGGCACCCAGCCCCGGTGCTGGCGCCCCAGGGGCTCCTGACTCAGCCTTGACCTAAGCGTGGGGAGGGCGGCGTGCCCAGAGCTGAGTCAGCCCTGGCTGTGCTGAGCTGGCTCCGGACCGGTCCCCACGGCTGCCTCCTCCGTGGGGCGGGATGCGGATGCGGGGAGCACATTGGGATGTGCTGCGGGGGCTGGACCCAGCCCCTCTGTGCCGGGGGTGAAGGCTCCCGGTGCCTTCCTGCTGCAGAGGGGGGGCTGGCAGGGACCTGACCTCCCCTTCTCCCCCCTATAGGAGGGCTTCGTGGAGTTCTTCCACGTGGAGGACCTGGAAGG